>NW_023994331.1:0-37500 GCF_015586225.1 Lucilia sericata | reverse complement strand
TAGAAAAAATACAAAAACAAAACAAACTTATCAAAACAAAAAAGAAAAATTGACAAGATCAAGGCAACAACAAATCTGCAAACAAAAAAAAAATACCGTTATTCTCTCAAAAATGCAAAAAGAAGAAGAAGCAAAAAAAAAATGTCGGAAAAGCTTCAATAATTCAAATTAGAGTAGTAGTGGCTATTTTTTCACAAAAAAAACTTAAAAAAGTGAAGTGTTTTAATTAAAATATAATAACAAATTGCAAAATAGTAGTTTATTAATAAAAAATATCATAAAAAGCGAAACATATTTTTGTAATTAAATAAAAGTAACTAGATTAGAGTTTTAACAAATAATTTTTTTTCTAAATCAATTTTTTTGCTTTGATTTGTTTGCATCTCATTAATTTCATTTTCGTTTTTTAGTTTTTATTTAAATAACAAACAAATACTATTTTAATAAATTATCAATGAAAATAATAAATAAACAAAAAAATTGTGTTTTGTAATTTCATTAGTTTATTTTTGAAGTGATTGCATGTTTGTGTGTGTTTAAGTAGACTCTGCTCGTGTGTGATTGACCTTGACTTCCATTTTTTTGTGTTGAATCGTTGTATCTTAGCAACTTGTGTGTTGCAATTTGATCAATATGTACGAGAGAACAGCAATCAGCTATTGAGGTGGTGCTGTTGGTGGCGAAACAGAAAATTTGCATAGTTTAACCCATTCCGAGGTAAGTTTGTGATTTTCCTAAGTTTCTTTGCTTTTTGCTGAACACAAGTATTTTGCCGGCATTTTCGGTTTTATAGCATGCTCAAGGGGGTTGTTTGAACATTTATTTATTGTGTTAGGTCATAAAATGTTGCATTATTTTATAGCAAAGTTTTTCGTTGAAATTTTTGGGCTATAAATTGATGCCTTTTGGGAATATAAATCCCAGAGATTTCTGTTTGTTTACGTTTGTAACAATATTAGTCGTATGGAGCAAAATGTAACCAGATGTACTTACTATGATCGTAATCACAGATATAACACCTTGACAACAAATTTGCAGTTTTTAAATTGTTTAATACCTACCTATTCACTTTTTGACCCTTTTAACTCATTCCAACTTATGTAGATAGTATTTCTATTATTATGGCTTTTATTTACAAAATCGATTATTTGGTTTTTTTCGTACAGGACAATCGATTTTTTCACTAAATTATGAATTACATAAAAAACGATGAACTACCTATAAAGTTTTCTATAGATATACAACTGATCGATGATTAAGTTTTCTATGGAAAATGAATCGATCATAAAGTTTTCTATATAAAACTGACCGATAAAAAAGTTTTTAATATAAAACTGATCGATGATGACTTTTGTTATATGTATAAAACTGATCGATGGCGGAATTTTCTGTAAGAAACTGGTCGATGGTGAAGTTTCTTATATGAAACTGATCAATGATAAAGTTTCGATAATGGCATTTTACCGATTATAGGTATTTCTGCTAAAACTTTAATATTGAAAATAATTTTTATGTGAGAAACATATTTTTATGTTTTTTTTAGTAAAATATTTTCGGATTTTGGTAAAAAAAAAATCATCGCTCATGTCTCATATAAGACTTCTTACGAAATCTAAAACTGAACACACATAAACTTGAAAAATTTTAAATATGTAATACAATTTCATTAAAAATACTTTTTATTTAATAAAATTTATTATGTTAAACAACTTCATTAACTCTTAAAAAAAACTTAATTCTTTTTTCTTTTAGCAAAAGTTGTAGGTACTGCTGGTACACTTTTAGGCAATCTCAAGCTCAAAATAGAGGTTCTAGACTTAGGTAAAGCTTGAACAATATGAGCATATTTATTAACTTTAAAACGAGGAGCATTCAATTCTTGAGATAAAACAGCACTATCTATGCTATAGTTATCACTGACCAATAAGGATAAAACTATAAAGTAACATAAAGCTTTTTCGGTAGAGAAAGATGTGCGGCAACCACTATAAAAATTAAAAAAAGGTATTTGCTTTATAAGGTACAATTTTCATATAAAATTATTAAACTCACGTAAAACTAGAATTGGGATCGGAAAAACGATCACGCACATTGTTTTCCACTTTTTCGGAAATATCTGATAAGTTGGCCTTTTTCAAAGATTTGACACGTGATTTAATGAGTTTCAACAAAGAGTCCATATAAATAATTAATTTTAAACGCTGTAAACCTTCATTATTAGCAGGTGACTGTTGTATGGTTTCTATAAGTTTCTTTAAAAATTCAGATTGTATTCTAGAAAGGATAAAAATAAAATTTGTATAAATAATGTTATATGTAAATATGAAATTTCTTTAAAACTTACGGTATTTGATCAATTTGAGTTTGATAAATTGTCTTAGCTTCTTCATCTAAACGATTCAATAGTTCCATGGGCACCACGTCACCTATTGCGTAAACATCGCTTATTTGTTTTGCTTCTACATTCATAGGTGGTCTTATTTTATCAAAATAGGCTGTGTTATCCACATTTTCTTCTGCCTCGTTTTCTTCAATACCGGCTTCATCAACAGTGTTCTGCAATTCTTCTTGTACTATTTTTATATCCATGTGCATTTTCTCCTTATCATTAATATAACGTGAGGCCTTACGACCACCAAATTTCTTTAGCAATGTCATTTTGCTAACATGATCTGAGAGAGCTTCACGTTGAGTTTGATCAATATCCTGATAAATGCTATTCTTTAGGGTTACCTGATCGATGGGGATAATTGTCATCTGAGGGGGTAATGTAAAAAAGGACATTTTTTAATAAATAATGTTCTTTATCTATACAATTAAAGTGTGGAAGGTATGGACTTTAATCTGAAATACTGCTCTGCAGTCTGAACTTAATCTATTTGTCTGGAGACTAGACTCTAGTCTATCATCTGGACAGGAATATAGTCTTATCTATGCCTAGTTCATACATTAGACTAGGGAATAGTCTAAATTATTGTCTATAGTGTGGACTATAGTTTAGTCTAAAGCCTGGAATATATCAAGTCTATAGTCTGGCCTATAGTCAAGACTATATTCTGGACTGTTTTGACTATAGTCTGGGTTATAATCTTTTCTATAGTCAGGACTATAGTATGGGTTATATTCTAGTCTATAGTCTAGACTATAGTATAATCCAGTCTATAAATTGGGCAATAGTATAGTCTAGCCCATATGCTTGACTATACCCCTGTAGTCTGGACTATAGTATAGTCTTTAGTCTGAACTAAAGTCTTCATTGTATTCTAGTCCATTATCTGGACTATCATCTAGTCTATAGACTAAACCAGAGTATAGACTATAGTTAAAAAGAAAATCTAGTCTGGAAAACATTCGAAACTATTGTGCATAGTCTAGAGTCATGAGAATATTCCATAAATCAGAGAGTAGCTTTTCCAACGCCAACCATGTCACCAACTTCCAGTTCTTCTCACCTTGTTTGTCACTTTGTTACGAACACAAATGTACGTATCCGTCAATTCACTAGCCTCGCTATCATTTATCAAACCCTGATAGGTATGACCATTGGCCACCAGTAAAGCACCCATTATATTTTTATCCTGACGACTTCTCAAACGACAAAAATGTGTATTTTCTTTCGTAAAAGCACTTAGTTTGCCATTTTGGAATTTCACTATGAATTTAAAAAGAATAAAAACAAATTAATTTCATATTTTCAAAAAACGATTTCAACTTTGCAGACTCACTCAACGTGGGCACAACTCCATTCTTTTTACGGTTGTACACCTTATCAATTTCTACCTTTTCTTTCATTTTGTTTTTAAATAATTAAGTTTATATTAGTATTTTTTAATTTTTTTGTTAAAATTCAGTTTTAATTAAAAAAAAAAAGTCACCACGTGAAGTAAAAAAAAATATGAATAACAAAATCAAAACAGCAGAGTAGAAATGTCAAAAATAAACAGGGTTGTATCAAAGAGTATCGTGTTAGTGTTGTGTTTACAGTTATCGATAATTGATTATGCTTGTTTATGTCTGATAGGGATGGCTAAAAATTAAAACCGTTGAAAATAACTGAAATAACAGAAATTCATCAAGAAAAAGTTAACGTTTTATTTTTTCTTTTCACGAGACAAATTCCCCACATTTTATGTAAAAAAGACAATAATAAAATATAGTAAATAACTAGTAAAATTATCTATTTATTCAAATTAAATATTTATTATAATATCAACCAAATCGTATGGCTCCCGTATCCATCATATTCATATTCATTGATGAGAATTGATAATGTTTAGTTTTTATAATATTGACCACTTGCTGTAATTGGTAAAAAAAAAAATTATAAGAATAATAATTTATTTTCAATAAAAAATCTACTTGCCAAAACTAATTTTATTAAATATACTGCAAATGTTAAAAAATTAATACTTATTAATGCTGCATTTGGTGGAAAATTTATATTAGATTCATCTAAAATACCACGTTTACTACGTAAATGACTGTTACGATTCTTTTCGTGCATATTTCGAGAATTTACATTTTCAGGTAGTTCTACATTGTCACCATCATCCTCATCATCGTGGTCGTCTTGCCATAGAATCATAAATTGTTGTTCTGAAAAAATTCGAAAAATTTTAATAAAATATTTATGTACGTTTGCAACAAAATAATATTTTTGATATAAGTTCCGCAAGTACGATTGTTATATTCGGTTAAGTCGGATCTTATATATCAATCATTAAAAACATGTGAATTTTAAAAAAGTAGAGCAATTTAAAAAATGTGAAAGTTTTTAGTGGATTAAAAATTTTAAATTGGCGAATTATACTACCATTTTCTTTGCAACATTGCGTTACATGCTCTTACCTATAGTTTTCAATAAAGAATCCTTTAACTGATGCAGCATTTTAATTTTATCATCAATTCGAAAAAGTGAATTTTTCATCCAAGTATGTTTTAAAGACTTGATAAATTCTATAAAACCTTTTATGGAAGGAAATTCAACAGTATTTCCTGAAGGCCTTTTATCCTTTACAAACTCTTTTATATTCTCAGCATCATTATTCTCCAAGTCGGACAGCTGAACAGAATCATCTTCATCTTGATGAGAACTTTCTTGCCTAGAAGTTGTTTCCATTTTACTATGGACATTGTTTTCGGCTGCTACCACTAACTCCTTTGGTTTGTTAATACTTTTTAAAGTCTCCCGATAGGTTGGCGTTAACGTATCTATATTCTGAAATCTTTCCTGCTGATATTTAATCCATTCTGGACTGGGTGTATCATCAATCGCGCTATCAACAGGTTGATTTTTAGTTGATTGTGTTAAAATGTTTGAGAACTTTAAGGAAAATAGTAACAACACTATTTTAAGCTGCATTTCACTTGAGATATTATTCAACAACTAAATCTTGAAATTTATTTTCTAAGACTTAGCAGTATTTATTTTGGTGCCAATGTTTTAAAACTAAAGATTTATTAAAAAAACTTTGCTTGAAGATGACACTTTATTAATGACAAACAATTTACACGCTATTTGATTTTTAGTTTTTAAGAAGTGTGTTAGTGCAATGCACAAGTGTGTCAGTAGCTAATTTTAATTAAAAGAATTTTAAATTTAGCTTAATGTATAACGTTTAAAAGTGAGAAGATTGTGTGTCATATTAAAATGTCTCTATCTAGAATTTTAGATTTGTTTTGTCTATAGTCTAGTCTATATATAGTCTAATCTAAGTATAGTCTAAATATAGTCTAATCTAAGTATAGTCTAAATTTAGTCTAATCTATGTATAGTCTAGTCTATAGTCTAGTCTATAGTCTAGTCTATAGTCTAGTCTATAGTCTAGTCTATAGTCTAGTCTATAGTCTAGTCTATAGTCTAGTCTATAGTCTAGTCTATAGTCTAAGTCTAGTCTATAGTCTAGTCTATAGTCTAGTCTATAGTCTAGTCTATAGTCTAGTCTATAGTCTAGTCTATAGTCTAGTCTATAGTCTAGTCTATAGTCTAGTCTATAGTCTAGTCTATAGTCTAGTCTATAGTCTAGTCTATAGTCTAGTCTATAGTCTAGTCTATAGTCTAGTCTATAGTCTAGTCTATAGTCTAGTCTATAGTCTAGTCTATAGTCTAGTCTATAGTCTAGTCTATAGTCTAGTCTATAGTCTAGTCTATAGTCTAGTCTATAGTCTAGTCTATAGTCTAGTCTATAGTCTAGTCTATAGTCTAGTCTATAGTCTAGTCTATAGTCTAGTCTATAGTCTAGTCTATAGTCTAGTCTATAGTCTAGTCTATAGTCTAGTCTATAGTCTAGTCTATAGTCTAGTCTATAGTCTAGTCTATAGTCTAGTCTTAGTCTAGTCTATAGTCTAGTCTATAGTCTAGTCTATAGTCTAGTCTAGTCTAGTCTATAGTCTAGTCTATAGTCTAGTCTATAGTCTAGTCTATAGTCTAGTCTATAGTCTAGTCTATAGTCTAGTCTATAGTCTAGTCTATAGTCTAGTCTATAGTCTAGTCTATAGTCTAGTCTATAGTCTAGTCTATAGTCTAGTCTATAGTCTAGTCTATAGTCTAGTCTATAGTCTAGTCTATAGTCTAGTCTATAGTCTAGTCTATAGTCTAGTCTATAGTCTAGTCTATAGTCTAGTCTATAGTCTAGTCTATAGTCTAGTCTATAGTCTAGTCTAGTCTATAGTCTAGGTCTATAGTCTAGTCTATAGTCTAGTCTAGTCTATAGTCTAGTCTATAGTCTAGTCTATAGTTCTAGTCTATAGTCTAGTCTATAGTCTGTCTATAGTCATAGTCTATAGTCTAGTCTAGTCTAGTCTAGTCTATAGTCTAGTCTAGTCTGATAGTCTAGTCTATAGTATAGTCTAGTCTAGTCTAGTCTATAGTCTAGCCTATAGTCTAGTTTAGTACTTGAAAACTAAAAAGTACTCTCTTTATTATAGGTTATTTCAAAATTTAAATTTGCCAAATCTGCTTTCTACTATAATCTCTTTATATAATGAACATAATGTTATAGATTTTATAATTCCCCTTATTTATGCCTGGAACATGTCAAAACGATTCTCTTATTCTTGGAATTAGTTTAAATCATAATAATTTTGTCTTAAAAACGGTGATTTAGAAAATATTAAAATTTTCCTATAATTTAATATTAAAATGGGGAAATACCAGAGGATTTTGATTGCCTAATACTTTGATCACTTTATAGTTGTTCTAACTAATTTTACAGACAGAGAGGGCTTTCAAACAAAAATCCACTATGGTATTAAATGTAAAATCCCTAGACTTGTACTTTTTCTAAGAGAAAATCTTTAAAATGTTTTACATCCATGTCTAAAAGTGATAATAATTTGTGATCAGTTCTCAGCTTTTGGATAACCTTATTTAAGAGAATAGTTAGTTCTCTTCTCAAACTTTTAGACATCGTTATATTCAGAATATTGAAACTACAGTTAATAATGTTTACTGTGTGTTAATCAAAGATTAATGAATTCTCTTTCGACTTATTGGATATCTCCCCAACCAAAATAGATGTATATAAGCCGAGATGGCACTCAAAGCAAGGGGCTCTTACTATTAGACAAACTGAGCAGAGATAGATGTGTTCGATCGCATACCTGAGACAGAAATTGTTGGGATTTGTGAGAATTTGATCCCACTTAGGAGAACATTAGTAAGATGAAGTGGCTGAAATCTCTATAAATTTTTTGATGATTTTTGGTTGACTTTTCGTGTTTCTTTGTTTATGGGATAATTTCTCCTACGTCTACATTGAGAAAATTTGGTGTTCGATCGTTAAAGCATAAACTTTAAATGACCAACGAAATGAGGTTTATTTCCTATTGTAAATTTACTAAAAATAACAAAAATATCCTACTCATAATCTTTTAATCTATAATAATTTTAGGGTATCATTTAAATTCATCTTAACCGAATGAAAAATTTACAAGCTCCGAAGCATATTAAAACAGAGACTCAAATTCTCTCCTGGATTTCTTAAAAATATATAAAATTAAACTGATGATAAAAAAGAATTTGCTTGAAAGCATTTCATTTTAGTTTTAATTTTAATCTCCTCAGAGTAACAACGTTTCTTGCTATTAAAAATTTAAAATAAATTAAAAAGAAATTATGGGGCAATTATTTAAAATCGTTTGCATTTTAGCAGTATTATTTGTGAATGATTCTTTGTCTCAAAGCAGTGAGTGTGTTTAAATCAAAAATACAAAAAAATACGACAACAATTAAATTAAACCTTAACAAATAATTATAAAGAATACAAAAAAATACGACAACAACACGATCAGTTTCTTATCACAGCAACGGACATTATTGACCCACTGACACTGGGGGTTTAAAAACTTTAGAAAAATTAAAGATTACAAAAAAATGAAAATAAAAAAATAATGTAAACATGATTTGTCCATAAAAAATTTTCACATTATCTAGTAGAAAGGTTGTAAAAGAAAAGCGTTATTGTGTTGCAGTTTTAGTTTGCATTGATCTTGATTTGTTTTTCAATTGCAAAGGAAAGTTATATTGCGTGCAGTGAGAAGATAAAAGAAACCAAGACATTGAATTTTATTTAAAATATATTTAATTAGAAAGTTTTCAAAAAATTTGTTTTTTATATATGTAGATATTAAATTACAAAATTTAAATAATTGTTGGTACCTTTGGATCCATAATAACTGATATGGGATATGTGAAAGTTAAAGGCTTTGGGTGAATTCTATTCTTAATTCCAAATTACCTTTGATTGTGTTCTCTAAAGTGATTGAGCAGAGGCAGGAAGAAGATAGAAATGTCTTTAAATAATCCAATTATCAATGATAGAAATTCCCCCCGGCCCTCACCCTAAGATTCGGAATGGATCTTGTGCCATTTTTTTATAACAGTTTAAATATATTCTATGATTTGTATTGTGTAAAATAACAAAAACTTTTTAACACAACTTTTGCTTAAAGATACCAACTTAAGTACCTTTATTCTTTGGATCCATGATATAATTATTTGCATTCCACGATTAACCTTCTGTTCCCTGATTAAAATCTAAATTTTTGGTCGACATTCCAAATATCTTTAAAGAAGTTAATAGATATGATTTTATATTAAAAATCTTCATCATTTAATCCACAGTCATTCAATGATTAAATATTGATTTTAATGCAATAAGGGAATGAGAACTTCGGGTTCGAATTATGCCGAAAAATTAATCTTAAATATCATTCACCTATAAGCCTGGACTATAATTACACCGAACTGAATTCTGTGTCTTGTGTAGATTTTCGGAAGTGGAGCTTATAGAAGAGTTATGACTAATTATGGGCCAATCCGGGAAAAAATAACAGAATCGTTTTTATATACATATAAAATTTATTGCTCGTTTATTAGTTACGAGGTATTTGCGATTAACAGATTTTCTGGCCCTTATATGAGAGCTATGACCAATTATATGTAGATCAGAAAAAAATTTTCTCTTCAACACATTCCTCTTAAATTTTGACCCGATACGGTTATTTGTTAATGAATTATGTGCGTTTAACTTCGGAACTTTACAAAACGTATTCAAGTTGATGCCCATATCGTGCTCTTTATATGGGAGCTATAAACAATTATAGGCCGTTTTGGAAAAGGGATTTACAATAATTTCTTTTATCCCGATATCCTTATTAGTTCGTGAATTTCGGAAAAAATCAATGAATAATTTGTTTATGTGCAAAATTTTGTTGCCTTTAAATCATTTTCGTAGGTAGATCTTAAATGGGAGCTTTGACCAATTATAGGCCGATACCAAAAATATTTAGCTAATAAATTTGTATATGAATAAATCATATTATTCTTGAATTTTGGCCGATACAGTTAGTTGTTAATGAATTAAAATGGTTTAAATGATTTTGGATCGGGGATGTGTACCTTATATGGGAGCTATGGTCAATTATAAACCGTTTCAGGTTTCAGTTTGCAATACGATTTATGTATATTCTATTTTCAATCGGATTAATCTACCTTCAAAATTTCTTAAATAATTTACTTTAGGTTCTGAAGAAAATAAATTTTAACAAAGGTATTTATGGACCGATCATGCTGATTTTAAATTGAAAGCATGTGCGATAGAATTATTGAAAATTTGGATGTCTCTGATATCTGGGGCTTTCAGAAAATTGATTTTAACATACATACGAACAGAATGAAAGATATTAATAGATTCCGCTATCTATAAGGATTCAGAATACATGCATATGTATGTATACTTTTTGGGATCGAGAATTATATTGTGTGAATTACAAACGGAATGACAAACATAGTTATACCCTTCTGACGAAAATAAGAAGTATAAAAATGGTTCTAATAAAACACTTATTTTTACATTTTGGTTCCATAGAGTTCTTAAATTTTTTCATATAGAAGTGATATCACTTCAATGCAAACGTGATATGTTAAAAAATACCTGTTCCTTTGTTACGCAGTTCTTAATGGTTTACAAATTCTTAAATGCGTTTTTAAACAAATTTTATCCTCCTGAAATGTTGTCTATCTTATATTTATTATAAACACTTAATAATTAGTAACGTATGTTATTAACTGTTTATAAATCTGAGTTGTAGAACTTATCGTACTTATTTAAAAGTAATCTTTTCGAAATGTATTTTTGGAAAATCTAAATTATCTTGCTTATTGAAAAGTTTTGGTATCGTTACTTTTTGCGTTCGTTGTATTAACGAAAGAGGGACAGATATATCTAAATATGGAAGGCTTTGAGAATGAATCAGTCACAGTTGCTTCTCATGAGAGGTTTAAAGTAAAATTGAAATTTCTAGGGTTTTCTTAAAGATTTAATAACAAAATAAAAAAAATCGGTGCAATTTTAAACTTTTTTGTAAATTAACTAGATAATGCGGAATTTGCAGCAATTAAACTAAAAACGATCGAAATAATAACACAGATTGTAACTATTCCGTTCGCAATGTGTGATGGATCTGTTTGTTTCAAAATTTTCTATTAAATTTGTTTGAAATGAATTGAAAAATTTCCTCCTCTAAAGGGGTTATGTTAAAATTAATTGAAAAATTTCAACTTACCAGCTCTGTTTCTAAAACACACCTGTTGTAATTTAGACATCATCTTTATCACTGCAATTTTTATTGTTGTTGTCATATTCCAGTTATATTTAAAAAGTTCAATCACGTTTGCTCGTGTTAAGCTTAAAATATTTATATAACACTCCCCTCTACTGGAGAATTGGTTGAAGTAGCGACTTCTGCTTTTTATTATAAATCTTGTTTAGTAGGTATATGCGTTGTTTTTATGACAGTTTCTTGTTAAGAACGCAATTTTTTTTTGACATGCTTCAGACATTTTTTTATAAAAACTTATTGGGTAGAGAGACCAAAGTATACTTTTCTAAAGGTTTAAGCAGCCTTGAAATCGTTTCTGGTTTTAGAATTTTTCTCTTACATCAAGATATCGTGTCCTTAAAATGAAAAAAAAAACGCTTTTTGGGACATTGTAACAGCGCGAAAACATCTTTAAATAAAGACTTAATCTCTATTTCATACTGGTTCTTTAAATTCGAATGACATTTTACGAAGACAAATCGGATAAATTCACTATATACCTTCCGACAGTAGAATGACTTAAAGTATTTTATTAAAGGACGTCTATTAAACGATCAATATTTTTTCAAAAATAGTTGCATTTCCCGATGGTAGTTGTGGCACTCCCGATGGTTATCAGGGTACATGCATAGATATTTTACAATGTCCTCCACTGCTGCAGTCGTTAAAGAATGTTCAAAGATCTCAACTGGAAACACGTTATCTACAACAGAGTCAATGTGGTAAAAGGGGCAATACCGTACTGGTTTGTTGTCGTTACGATGGTGTTAGTCGCTTTAATAATCCAACACCTTCTATGCCTAGAGATAACTCGAATTTATTGCCCAATATACGACAATGTGGTCGTTCTTTTGACAATCGTATTTATGGTGGTAGTGCTACCAAAATCGATGAATATCCTTGGACTGCTCTAATCGAATATTCAAAACGTAAGTGTTTGTTTGAAAATGTGTAATAAAAAGCTATATTTTCGTTGTGTTAAACTTTAGCCCGCAACGAAAAGGGTCATCATTGTGGAGCCGCTTTGATTAATAATCGTTATGTGATAACTGCTGCTCATTGTGTTACTGGTCGTGGTATACCCGCTGACTGGCAGGCTACCGGTGTACGTTTGGGAGAATGGGATCGTTCCAGTAATCCCGATTGTGAAATATCTGTAACGGGTAAAAGAGATTGTGCCGAACCTCATTTGGATGTTGGCATTGAAGAAATCATTTATCATCCCAACTATAATGCTCAGGCCTCAAATAATTTACATGATATTGCTCTAATACGTCTGGATCGTTATGTTAATTTCAATGATTTCGTTAGCCCCGTCTGCTTGCCCACACAATCTCATTTGCGTACAAAAACATTTGAAAACATTAAAATGGATGTCACCGGCTGGGGCACAACAGAACAGGGTGGCACTAGTGCTTTGAAATTAAAGGCTGGTGTAGATGGTTGGACTTTTGATAGCTGTCGTCAAAAATATGCCACCAAGAGAATCTATTTGCAAGACACTCAAATGTGTGCGGGAGGTGAAGAGGGTGTTGACTCCTGTGGTGGTGATTCTGGCGGTCCATTGGTGGTTAAGGAGAGAGTGGATAATCGTGATGTCTATATGTTGTCTGGTGTTGTATCGTTTGGTCCAAAACCTTGTGGCTTGCCTGGTTGGCCCGGAGTTTATACCCGGGTTGGTGCTTATATCGATTGGATTACACGTACTATTAGAGCTTAAAAAAATCGTGTGTTCTTTGTGTGTATGTGTTTTTTAATTTTATATCTTGCCATTATTTTTAATGCTTACTTAAATATATCATAAATAGTTAACAAAAATATTTTTGCAATATACAAAACAAACCATTATTTTAAAACTCTGATGTTTGTGATGATAATGATGATGTAATAATTTATATTTAACCAAATAAAATGTATATTTATGACATTTTCCATCATTTATGTCATTTGACATTTGTTAGATTTTATGGAAAATATGAGAGATCACATATTTTAGCTATTTTCACATTTGAAGTATTATTTAATGCTCTAATGCCGATTTTAGATTTTTAGGCTATTTTCTCAATTGGATCGTTATTTGAGGCCGATTTTAGATTTGATCACCGATTTTTATAGTTTTCTTGTTTCAGCCAAAGCATGGTCCGAACTGTTTTTATACCCTACACCACTATATATAGTGGGGAGGGTACAATGCGTTTATGCTGATGTTTGTAACACCCAAAAATATTGGTCTTAACCGCTCGAATTTCCCTCCGGGGCATGTTTCCTTAATGGAAGACTTATTCTTATTGTAATGCCGGGGGAAAGAAGTGCTACTAGTACCTCTAGTGTACCGGGACTATAAACTGCTGATAATCAAATATATCCTTGGGTCTTGGGGTCGAACCAGAGAACTACATAACTGGTACCACGAGAACCGGTAACCCCCAGGGCACAGTTTCGGACTTTGTCTTGTTGCGGTTATTGGAAAGGTCCCTTCGAGGTACACGTGTTGGCCGTAGTATAAATCCAAATTTGGCAAGATAATGTCGGTTAAAAGACTGATGCATGGTAAAGTCTTTAATTCGGGATTAGTTCGATTATAGGGGTATACGGACCTACCCACCCGTATACCCAGAGTGAGTGTGTCGGACGTTGTTCTCTATGAGTGTGTCGAATGAATGAATGTGTGCTGCGTTAAATGATGATGGATGAAGAAAGGTTTTGTACAAGCGATACTATTGAATGTTCCTTCTTTGTCCAAGTATGTTAAGGGTTTACTCTGTTCATACCAGATTTATAACAGTGTGTTTTCTGTGAGTAGCAAGAAGTCCTGGTCTAATTTGATTTGATGCTGTTGCCGATTCAACAGAGACCATCCCATCTGTGTTTTTCATATCGGAATGGTCAGAGATTAGATGGCTCGAGTACCTGAGCAAAGTGCTTATTAAAGGATCGGCAGAACAATGTTAAAAATTTGCCATCGGATTATAAGAAGCAGAATGGAGCCAGTAAAGCACTTCGTCATCTTGTCTAACCTTAATATACTTAAATTGAAACAAAATATCTTACTACAATAATTGTTGTATATTCAAAATCAAATTATAAATACTAAGATCTTATATTTTCTAAAATCCAATCCATATAAGGTCCCACCTTTGTAAAAAGCCCTGGCCAACCATCTAAGCCACAGGGTTTTTGAATAAACGATGTTACACCAGATAAAACGTAAACATAACGATTATCTAATTTATCTTTCACAACCAATGATCCACCAGAATCACCATCACAAATACCGACACCTTTTTCACCCCCGGCACACATTTGTTTCAAGCGCAAATATATTCCTTTGGCGGCATACGTTCGACGACATCTCGAAAAGCTCCAACCAGGTAAATTAGCTACCTGTTTTATATTAACTTCATCACTGGTTTTTGAATTATCCCAACCAACGACTTGCATTATAATATTTTTAAATATTCTAACACGCATTTTGGACTGAATGGGCAGACATACGGGACTGATGTAATCGGTGAATTTGATATAGCGATCAAGTCGTATTAAAGCGATATCATTACGATATTTAGCCGCACTATAATTAGAATGAACAATGATTTCTTCTATGCCGACATTTAAATAGGGATCGGCACACTTTTTTTTACCCGTTAGCGTCATCATACAGTCGGGATTAGTGGAGAGATCCCATTCGCCTAAACGTATGCCAGAGATACGCCAATCTGCATGAACTGCAACACATTGAGCAGCAGTTAGCACATAGCGGTTATTAATCAAGGTGGCTCCACAGTGATGACTGGTTTTGTGGTTGCCTAACGTTTAATATAAAATTATATTACTCTTTTTGTAATGTCTTCTTAATTGTATCCTTACCATTTGTGTATTCTATTAAAGCCGCCCAAGGAAATTCCACATTTATATCATTTCCGTAATTGTCTGGAGTAACCCCACATTCATGTGTATTGGGCAATAAATATATGTTGTCCGATTTTTGCAGAGAAATTGTCGTATTATAATGAATTTCATAATTGAAAGGACAGCAAATTAATATAGAATTATCGCTTTCTCTACATTGATTTTGAGTTTCTATCTGCGATTGCGTGGAACATTGTAGAGTATCTGTACATATGCCGGGCAAATCATTCAAAGTAGTGCATGAATTTGTGTTACGAGAACTGCTATTGGGAAGTGTTGCTATAGTTTAAAGGAATAAAAATAAGATATAGTTAAGGAATCATTTTGCTAATTATTTCTTCACGATACTATTTTGATACCAACTATAAATCTAGGACTAAATTAGTTGAAGCCGATTTAGTCCTACCCTTTGTAAAATACTAAAATATTGATCGCATACCCACAAAAGTTGAACCTCAAAATTCAGTCCAGTCTATGGAGGAACAATAAATAGTATCAATTAATAACACCGTGTAACGTTGATAAAGTCGCGCAACCGCACTATTGAGATGGCTTTGTTGTTTCGGCAGCAGCACCTAGGGACGTAATAGGTGGACCGGAGTTCGGCTCCATATTTAATTGAAAATTGACCTACTGTATTAAGTTAACACACTCAACCATGCAGGAATATGGTCGACAAATTAAAGATTAAGTTATACCCAGCTCTACCAACCACCAATTCCAGCTTACAACGCAATTACAACACATAAACATCCTTATCCATCGGCATATGTATCGGTATATGTATCCGATGGGACATCAACTCATATCCAATCTTTGCATTATCAGCTCAAATTCAACGTTTTATTATAAATAGCTTTATTCCTAGTTTCTAGGAACGGTACAAAGTTCCTAGAAACTAGGAATCATATCCCGAATAATATTAAATATAACGATCATTAAGATCGGTCCATAGTTAACACTCTTCACACCTTTTGTTTGTGGGAATATACATACATAGTATGTGTCAGCCCAGGCCGACGGATATTGGTACGGAATAAACCTTTTAAGACTTACTGTTGTGAGGCAAAACATTATTCACAAATAAGGAGGAAATGCAAAAAATTATTAATAATTGATTCATATTTGTTAATGTTCGTTCCTTTTAATAAAATTGTGATGTTGTTAATCACATAAGATTTAAATGAAGACTAACATTGCATTTAATTTCTTTTTAAGAAAATACGAAAATATAATGATGTTGGATACATGTTTTTACACACACTACATAGATTGCATGAGTAATTATTTGCTTGTATTAATGTTTGGCGTGTTTATGCTTAACACCATAATGAGTTACAGCAACGCATAGAAGAAACCTCCTCCAAGAACTTCCGGAATTTCAGAACTCATTTTCTGGTATAAGTTAGGAGATTTAACCTGTGTTAAAAGTGTACATTAGAGTAAAAATAATTAAATTTTTAAATCATATGGGGCCAGCCTAATGTACATACATATGAATATCGAAATTTTCCATAAACCGAAAACTTTAAATTTTTATTACTTTTTCAAAAATATTTAAAATTTTTAATTATGAATCTGTTAGTAAATGGTTTGATATTTTCTAAATTGCACAAAAAAGTAAAATGCTTCTATTATTGTAACAGATGTAGGACATGTATGGTCGAATTTCTTAAACATTCATCAAGTCTAACATACATATAATTTTAATTGTTTAGTCATGAATTTATTATGAATTCTACGGTAAATGATTTTGTTTGTTACAAATATTTATTATGTTAATGGTATATCGTACATAAACATAATGAAAAGAAAGAGAACATCTATCCTCTGCATTCGATTTAAATATGTTCTAAAAGTTCTAACAAGACAGAACAAATAAACACCCTTCTAACTTTCGCACTAGACTATAGACTAGACTATAGACTAGACTATAGACTAGACTATAGACTAGACTATAGACTAGACTATAGACTAGACTATAGACTAGACTATAGACTAGACTATAGACTAGACTATAGACTAGACTATAGACTAGACTATAGACTAGACTATAGACTAGACTATAGACTAGACTATAGACTAGACTATAGACTAGACTATAGACTAGACTATAGACTAGACTATAGACTAGACTATAGACTAGACTATAGACTAGACTATAGACTAGACTATAGACTAGACTATAGACTAGACTATAGACTAGACTATAGACTAGACTATAGACTAGACTATAGACTAGACTATAGACTAGACTATAGACTAGACTATAGACTAGACTATAGACTAGACTATAGACTAGACTATAGACTAGACTATAGACTAGACTATAGACTAGACTATAGACTAGACTATAGACTAGACTATAGACTAGGCTATAGACTAGACTATAGACTAGATATAGACTAGACTAGACTAGATAGACTAGACTATAGACTAGACTATAGACTAGACTATAGACTAGACTATAGACTAGACTATAGACTAGACTATAGACTAGACTATAGACTAGACTATAGACTAGATCTATAGTCTAGTCCTATAGTCTAGTCTATAGTCTAGTCTATAGTCTAGTCTATAGTCTAGTCTATAGTCTAGTCTATAGTCTAGTCTATAGTCTAGTCTATAGTCTAGACTATAGACTAGACTACTAGACTATAGACTAGACTATAGACTAGACTATAGACTAGACTATAGACTAGACTATAGACTAGACTATAGACTAGACTATAGACTAGATGCGAAAAAGAAGTAGAATTTACTCCATGGAAGTACTGAAAAAGACCTGAAGAAGTGTTGATTTCAACACAGGCTTGTCATAGGAGGGATGTCCTTTTATCTGATTCCAAATTCACTACTTCTGAAGTCATTCTCATGAAGTAAATGATAGAATACAGCTAATTTGACTTAAATACATAATTTTAACATTAATTAGGGTAATAGAGACTTAATACGAAACATTTTTTTATCTCATAAAAATCTAAGAACAAAAAATATATCTTCAACATTGAAAAAAATATAATTATTTTTGCTTCTTCGGAAGTCTTAAACATCACTTTCTCAGAAGGTAAACAAATTCAATTAGTGCTACTTTTGAAGTGGTGATAAATGTTATTCTTTTGGAAATACTTCGTTTTATTTTTGCTGGGATGTAATGAAACCATCACACATTGCGAGAAAATATGGATGCAAAATTTTACGATCGTATGGCTCCCTTCATTTTTTGAAATGATTCAAAAAATAAGCAAGTCGCATTAGATTAGGGATGTATTTTTATGTAAACACATACAAAAATAGTGAAACAGCTGTTATAAATCATACGACTTTTATTCTCTTTTTTGTCATTCGGATGGAATTTCATTTTACATTTTCATTAGACATTACGTACGTAAAATGTGATCGTGTAAAGGCTTCTTTAATAATAGCAGTAAATTGCCTTAATTCTAAACAAATAAGTTTATAAGAACAAAAATCTCTATCAAATTCGATAAGGATCCGCTCATAATAGACTCTACCCCTATATAAGCAATAATAGGGATTGTTAAGATGGTAGCAAAGTACACTGGGCGTAATTGGTTGAAATAATAAAAAGTTTATTCAAGTTTATTTTGTAAGCTTTTTACCATTTTTTGTTTATGTCTTTTATAATTTTATTCAGAAAATATTTATCATACTAATGAGCATTAAATATGATCATTTTAAATTTACAATAAGTTGTTTAAAGATATATGTATATATTTAATATAACATTAGTACTTTTAGTATACTATGTTATATATATTTATTTTTAAATTTGTATATTATCTCATTTAAATATATATTTTTTATTTTAATTTAATATTAATAAATTTGTTCTTTATTCAGCGCAAAAAAAGAAAAATTAGAAAATTTAATTTAATTTGTTCGAAGCTATTCTAAAATTTATTTAATATGTTCTTATCAATATTATGTCATTAGGCAATTTCTGTTTTATAATGTAAAATTGAAAACAGAATTTGTTATAAAGTTTAGGTACTTTGTTAAAATACAGAGAGAGAGAGAGAGAAAGTTTTAGTTAAAGTAAAAGTCGTATGACACAGACATAGAAAGCGAGACAAATTTATAGAGATTTCAAAAAATACAAGAGCAATATTTATAAAAGCTTATTGTTAGTAAAAGAGTTTATTAAAAAAAGAAATATTTTAATTAATTTGTAAAATATACAGTTTTCATCGTTGTTCTTGTTGTAAATTTAGCTGCACACATAGTTATACACACTGCCAACCACACAGACAAACACTTAAGCCAAAAGAGAATTAAAAGTAAGAATAGCAGTAGGAAGGATCACTTAATGTGACGACACAAATGAGAGCGCATCCATTTTAAAGCTTTATCACCAATAGCTTCAACTTTTGGTTTTCCGGGCAGACTACGACAGCCACATGTTTCGATAGTTTCTAATTGTGGCAAAGTAGATTTACGTCGCAATTGCTCTTGTTCTGATGGCTGTAGCGTTTGTTGTTCTTGTTGTTGTTTTTCTTGTTCTTCAGGATGAGGTGTTTCAGTGATTTGTTGTGGCTGTTTAGATGCTGTGGTTTGTTGGTTTTCTAATTCTGTTTGGCTGGTGTTGCTAACTGTTTTTGTAATCTGATCATTAACAGGTCACATATCACCGGTGCTAGCCCATCTCATGTCATCGGCCTCGTGTGTTAAATAGCGTGTACCCACTTGAGCTTCTAAATTACGCAAATCACGATAGGTTTGCTTGTCCTGCAGCCAATAATGCTGCAGACTCTTGTCCACCGTATAACGTTTTCGTTGTTTCACTTGCAGCAAATTATTGATCAAATCAATAGCTTTAACGAAATAACATTTTGTATAAGTTTTGTGGATTAAAAGAATGTAATGAATTTCTTTCTTACCATTCGATGATATTTCTTTCCAGGGATTTGGTGGATACATAAAGGCGGCATTTTGTATTTGATCATTTATGTCCTCTTCCTCATTGAAAGGGAATGTACCGCTCAGACTTACATAAATGATCACACCCACACTCCACATATCCAAAGAACGATTATAACCTTTATTGCGCAAAACCTCGGGAGCTAAATTTAAATTTTATATAGTCAAATATATATATGATACTCTGCTAACAATTTGATTTTACCTAAATAGGCTGGTGTGCCCACCACCGATCTTCTGAATGATTTCTCTCCTATAATGCGCGCATAACCAAAATCACATAATTTGACTTGAGGAAATTCGGCATCAGATGAGAGCAATACATTCTCGGGTTTTAAATCACAATGCACAATATTCTGACTGTGCAAATGCTTGAGAGCAATAAGTATTTGTGTTATAAGAAATTTCGTTACTCTTTCGCTGAGACGTCCTCTTTCGTGCGAAAGTATCATTTCCAACATATCACCTTTGAGTTTTTCCATAACCACAAATATTCTTTCTGGGGTTTCGAACATACGTTCGAGATTTACCACTCCACAATGGGAAATGTTCTGTTATAAATATAAAAAAGAAAACGTTTAATAGATAACACTAAACGGGGTTAGAAAATGAGTCCATTTACACACCTGTAATATGGCCACTTCATTCTTTAATTGAGCTTCTTGTTTTGTGGGAAATCTTAATTTGTCTATGACCTTAATGGCCACTTCTCGTTTGGTTTTCTTGTGAACACCACCATAGACTACACCAAATTGACCCGAGCCTAATACCTCATCGGGGAATATTTGATATAATTGACCCATATCTTGTATATTATCCTCGGATTCGCAACATTCTGTCAACAAACATACACACACAAATATTATATTAAACCAATATTAAGTAATTGCCAACTTACGTGTATTGGTAACATGCATGTAGGCCTGTTTTATGGATGTTTCCCAACTTTTTGCTATATCTGTGCCGATACCACTATCCGGTGGTGGTAAACGTACAGCCTGCTCCTCTCTAACACCCGCCAAAGGATCTTGACCCGCATAGTAAGTGACATTGGCGGTGCGTATTTCGAAACAATAATTATTATCCACCCTAACATCATTGTTAGTCTCTATAAGTTGTATATCGGCCAAGGGAATTTCCTTGTGATATTTACTACCCTGTTCCGAGATGAACAGTGTTATGGTCTTCGAATCTAAACGCCAGAAATAACGTTTTACTGTACTATCCAAACTGGTGAAATGCACCAGCCAACCTTCCTTAATGGCTTGACCACCACGTTTTTTGGTGTGTTTAACTGATTGCACGATACGCATTAGGGGTATATTGGCACTAGGTGATGATGAAGAACTTGATTGTTCCGATTGTCCATCTACAGATTGTCCCTCAGCCATACATCTCGAATCTCTATTGTACGATGTACGTTCATTTGTGGCCACTAGACCATTTACCAATTCGGGTGGTGAATTATGAGCATTTGTGGTGGTCTTAGCACCCATGACATTACCCATGCGTCCCTGTTTTACCGCCATTATATTATTACCACCACCATAACCTGTTCGGCTAGTGTTGAATTCATTTGAGGCATTATCATCGAAATCACTATCATCGAATTCTTCCTTAAAGAAATTATCACGTTCCTTATGGGCTGCATGTGTGGGTGTGTACGTTGATTCATTGTAGTCCCCATGACTCAACTGCCGTTCACCGGTACAGTCTTGTGGTACTTTATCCATACATTTCTTATGTGTATTATATTGGCAATCACGGCATTGTAGACCCTGTTTGAATAGGCCCTTCAGTAGTTTTTTACAATATTGACAAACGGTCGGTATACCATAGGTGTGCACCATAAACGTATGTGGAATGCGTATATTCTGATAGGCAGATGTTGTGGCACATATACCGGTATTGGCAAGCAGCTGGCCATTTCGACTACCGGCCGAGGAAGAACGTTGATGACTTCTATGGTAAATTGGCACATTCTGAAAGTTTGCGAAAGAGCACAATTATTATGACATTTATAAGAATGCGAATCAAAGGGGAGTTGAAATATGTATATCTATGTGTTTTTTTTCTATGAAATAAATCGCTTTCTTAAATTCTGTAGAGTTCGGTTCATAATGCCCTCTACAAGTTACTATCAGGGAATAAATGACCAAAGTTCTGGTTTCAGGAGCCTGCACCAGGCCCGACAGAGGCCTAGATGCCACCAGAGACAATAGGCCCTATGGAGGCCTAGGTATATTTCGTCGAATTTGATGTAACATACATTCTCCTTTCAAACTAACTAATGGGTCTGCATGTGACGTGTCGAGCATGTGCTCTGAAATGACCATCTGCCCTAAGGTCATTTCAGCGCACATGCTCGACACGATTCCTTGTTTTGATAGGAAATAGAATTAATATATTAGACCTGGTGGATCAGTCGTACATCGATATTAGTTTGCTATCAGAGTTTCGAGGGGAATAATTTGAAAATTCTTTTGGAAATAGAACTCATTTTTTTCTATAACAACATTTTTAACAAGTTGAAATTAAAAACTCTGTGTTGGATAAAATTTCAGATTAGAATTGAATAAAAACAAAACATACATCGAGAAGTTCACTTTCTATTTTCAATGGAGATTAGGAGATTAAGTTAAGGGCCGGCCTTGTAAAGGTTTTTATAAAAAAATTATGTTTGAACTTAAATCTTTTTTTAGTTAAAATTTCCTATTAAAATCTAACTTTCTAAATATATCCTACTATATATGTATTTCCATATTTTGTAAAGATCTGGTTTAAGTATGAGTGATATTCAATCAATACAGAAAAAATCATAAAAAATTAAAAAACGACACATCCAACAATTTGTTTTAAAAATTAAAAGATTTTATTAAAATAAAAATTTAAATTAACAAAAATCGAAGTAAATAAAAATATATCATTAATACAAATACACGTGGTAAACACAAAGAAAAATTTAAATGAAAAAATTATGTAAGTAAAAAACAATAGATAATTAATATACAGTTACAAAATTAAACTCTCAAGAAAATAAACCAGATCTTAAGAACAAAATATCTAAATATTCGAGTTAAAATAAGTTTTGAGTCAAATCAGAAATGCATTATTTACTAAAAAGTGAAAAACCCAGCACCACATTTAAATAAACTAGTTACAAGAGTAAGAGAAAAAATACTCTAAAAATACTATTAAACAAATTCTAAACAAGGGTCACGAAATTTTTCTTTAGTTAAAGGCCTATGAATTTCAATTAATTCTTAATTTATCACTCATAAGATCAGACATCCGTTTTACCAGAGAACTCCCCGAATCATTTTTGGCTTGTTGTTCATCATTCGAAATAAGAGATTGTGTTGAACCGCCCGAAGGACTTCTGGGTGGCTGCAGCAAAGAGGAACGTTTGGAGGAATTACTCAGATCATTGGAACGATTACAATTATTGGGTATTTTAACTACACAACGTTTGTGATAATTCTGACCACAACCTAAAGAAAAAAAAAAAAAAAAAAAAAAAAACAAAAAGAAATTAATTATTTTCGTTTATATTGTTATTAAAAATGTTCTTAGTTTTTACTACTAATGCATTTTTTGATTTCTGTTAACTACTTACCATCACATTTAAGACCTTGACGCACTAAACCAAATAACATTTCACCACAGAAATCACAGAATGTCGGCGCCTTGTATGAGTGCACATTTAGGTTATGTGGTTTTAATGTTGGCATATCCGATGTTGGATATAGAATCGCTGTAACAAAGAAATGAAAAAATGGAAGATTACTCTAAAGAAAATATAAAACGATTTTTACTTTCATGCTCAGAACATAACAATGACAATTAAACAGAATGTGGGACTATACGTATTACGAGGAAGCTTTAATTAGGGCGGAAATGGCGCAATATACTTTCTCCGAATTAAATCGATTTCTATCGGCTTTGAAATTTTAAAATAAACATTCTCAAATTAATTTGGCGTTAGGAAAAGACTATAAACTATACTATAGACTAGACTATAGGCTAGACTACAGACTAGACTATAGACCAGACAATAGATTAGACTATAGACTAGACTATAGACTCGATTATAGACTAAACTAAATACTAGACTATAGACTAGACTATAGACTAGACTATAGACTAGACTATAGACTAGACTATAGACTAGACTATAGACTAGACTATAGACTAGACTATAGACTAGACTATAGACTAGACTAAGACTAGACTATAGACTAGACTATAGACTAGACTATAGACTAGACTATACTGACTAGACTAGATAGACTAGACTATAGACTAGACTATAGACTAGACTATAGACTAGACTATAGACTAGACTATAGACTAGACTATAGACTAGACTATAGACTAGACTATAGACTAGACTATAGACTAGACTATAGACTAGACTATAGACTAGACTATAGACTAGACTATAGACTAGACTATAGACTACTAGACTATAGACTAGACTATAGACTAGACTATAGACTAGACTATAGACTAGGACTATAGACTAGACTATAGACTAGACTATAGACTAGACTATAGACTAGACTATAGACTAGACTATAGACTAGACTATAGACTAGACTATAGACTAGACTATAGACTAGACTATAGACTAGACTATAGACTAGACTATAGACTAGACTATAGACTAGACTATAGACTAGACTATAGACTAGACTATAGACTAGACTATAGACTAGACTATAGACTAGACTATAGACTAGACTATAGACTAGACATAGACTACTATAGACTACTATAGACTAGACTATAGACTAGACTATAGACTAGACTATAGACTAGACTATAGACTAGACTATAGACTAGACTATAGACTAGACTATAGACTAGACTATAGACTAGACTATAGACTAGACTATAGACTAGACTATAGACTAGACTATAGACTAGACTATAGACTAGACTATAGACTAGACTATAGACTAGACTATAGACTAGACTATAGACTAGACTATAGACTAGACTATAGACTAGACTATAGACTAGACTATAGACTAGACTATAGACTAGACTATAGACTAGACTATAGACTAGACTATAGACTAGACTATAGACTAGACTATAGACTAGACTATAGACTAGACTATAGACTAGACTAAGACTAGACTATAGACTAGACTATAGACTAGACTATAGACTAGACTATAGACTAGACTATAGACTAGACTATAGACTAGACTATAGACTAGACTATAGACTAGACTATAGACTAGACTATAGACTAGACTATAGACTAGACTATAGACTAGACTATAGACTAGACTATAGACTAGACTATAGACTAGACTATAGACTAGACTATAGACTAGACTATAGACTAGACTATAGACTAGACTATAGACTAGACTATAGACTAGACTATAGACTAGACTATAGACTAGACTATAGACTAGACTATAGACTAGACTATAGACTAGACTATAGACTAGACTATAGACTAGACTATAGACTAGACTATAGACTAGACTATAGACTAGACTATAGACTAGACTATAGACTAGACTATAGACTAGACTATAGACTATAGAGACTAGACTTAGACTAGACTATAGACTAGACTATAGACTAGACTATAGACTAGACTATAGACTAGACTATAGACTAGACTATAGACTAGACTATAGACTAGACTATAGACTAGACTATAGACTAGACTATAGACTAGACTATAGACTAGACTATAGACTAGACTATAGACTAGACTATAGACTAGACTATAGACTAGACTATAGACTAGACTATAGACTAGACTATAGACTAGACTATAGACTAGACTATAGACTAGACTATAGACTAGACTATAGACTAGACTATAGACTAGACTATAACTAGACTATAGACTAGACTATAGACTAGACTATAGACTAGACTATAGACTAGACTATAGACTAGACTATAGAATATAGACTATACTATGAACTGGACTAGGTTATAGACTTGTCCAGCGCTTAAAAGTTGTGGGGGTACCGCAGTATTTTTCCATATCAATATTATCAGTAAACCAAACTACTGTAAACACCCTCGTATTTCCTATTCCCTCAATCTTTCATATTTTACACAAACAACAGCATAAAAATAAAGTTTTCAGTTAATGTTTGAAATAAGTTTTTTCTTTTTTTTAATGATTTTAATTCTTTTTCCAACTTACGACTTGCTGTGAGAACAATTTCCACTAAAGTTTCATCTACCATCTCCGGCGGAATTGATAATGTGCAAAACATTGGGACTGTTGTAATCATGACGAAATAGCAATATACGTTCTGAGAGGTAGGTCAAACCACTGTCGGGTATCTGAAATAAAAACAATAATAATAGTAATGACGATAATTGTAATAAAAACTTATGAAATATAAATTTTAATCTATTTAACAATTAAATTTTATATGCTCGACTAATTACAAAATGCAGTTGAGCAGGAATTGTTAATTGGTTTTTACTACTTGACTACTGGTCTCAATAAAAATACATAAGTTTTATGAATGTGTCTTTCAAGTTTTTCTTCCTTTGCTCCTTGTTCTTTATTTTTTTTTTTAATTTTACGGCCACAATGTTATTTTTGTTTTTGCTCCAAAACTAATTATGGTTTATGTAAGTCAGTAATTACTAATTTAATAAATTTGATTGCGTTCTTTATATGTGATGAATGGCGTATGTATGTATGTGTTCTGTGTGTTGGTATTTTAATTGCAAATATAATTTTGTTTAATTTATTTTTATTCCTTTATTTACGCGCTAAATTTTTGTATTTTTACCATAAAAGTAAAATATTATTGCGAATCGAATAACTTGACAATAAAATGGCATTTCACTAAATTCTTCATTTTATTAGATACAATATGTAGACAAATAAAAGTTTAATTATTCAGTGGTCTCTATCATCTTTCAACTCTTCCTGCTGTTTCAGCTTTATCGTCTTCCACTTTTCTACATTTTCCCTTGAATTGGCCAATTTACTGATTTTATAAAAGATCGGCACGCAACAGAGACAGGCCAAAAAATAATATTTCCAAATCCATTGTTTTTTGATATAATGGCGAAAAGGAAATTGAGCAATTTTTGCCGTAAATGTATAGGGAAATTTCATTTGTCTTGAATGGTTTGCTGGGGATTGCTTGCTCATAATGGATCGGGAAAAGATCGAAAATTCTAAAGAAATATTAATTTTATGTAACTTTTTATTTTTTAATACAAATTGACTTTTAAAATGTTTTTTAATTACAAAAATACAATCATATCTATGGTTATAAGTAATATCCGCTCAAGTCGGCTTAAGAAGATATCTAACAAAGTCTATTTTTTTTAGCTTAGATATGCTATTTATAAAAATTCTCTAATAATTACTATTTTAAAGTCCAAAAAATTGCTTACCCTTTCAACACACCTTATATAGCAAACAGTTTATTTAATTTAATATTATTCCAATTTCTTCTGCCTTTCCCTAACTTCTATATGCAATCTTTTTGATTAAGTTACTATTAACTTATTTGTAAATTTATTTAACCCACGTGGTTTATGTCAAATGGGATTTACTATGCCAGCTGCCTGAAAGTACTCTGGCGTTAGAAAATCCCCCTTACGTCCCCTATTTCTTCGCCCACAATTTTTACTCTTCTGAGGTTGTTTTATAACACAGGCACTGTGTGCTAGAATTGTATTTGGTTAACGTTAAAACTTTGTTTATTTTAAACATTCATTTATTCCATGTTCAAGTATACAGTTCTGTCATTCTTGCTTTAACACCGCATGTATAATACATACTCATGTGTATGTTTGGTTATATGTATTGCTGTGTGTCATCAATTCTCGTGGGATGTTGTTGAAATATGTGTTTCAACTAAGGAATGAAAGAACGAACGAAGGAACGTAACAACTGTCCAATAATGTTAAATGCCTGATAACAGCTAACAGCAGCAGCAGGAATGACAGCGCAACAGCAAATGTATGACACAAAATTACGTTTGACATGAAATTATACATATTTCCATATTTGTTTTAAAACAAGTCAACACGTTTGTTTTATTCCTTTTTTGCTTTTTGTAGAATTATTAAAAAAAAAACGCTGTCAAAGGACTCAATTATAAAGAGGAAAAAAAAAAATGCATTCTTACTCCTGTATGCAGTTTTTCCTTCTTCCAATGGTTGTGAATGATTAAACATCTGCGATAAGAAACCAATTTAGAAAATAGGTTTTTTAGGAGGTTTTCCAGAAAAAACATGGATATATGTATCGTCTTTACTCACATACATATAAGTTTTTAATACATACATACATACATACATACATAGTATGTTTGCATGATATATGTATGTATAAAACTGCACTGAAATAAGCAATAACATGATTTAACTAAATATTGAACAATTTTGTTGAAACCATTCCATCTTAATCCATTCAAACACTGAAAATGATCCATGTTTAACTTAACGAAATAAAAAATTCGTAATATTGACGAAAATTTCGTGTGTAATACGAAATATTATTTTATAACGTTTCGAAATTAAAAAGTATTTCTAAAATAAACAAATTTTTATCTAAAATTATTTTGCATTATATATTCTAAAACATTTCGTGCAATTTCGTATATATTACGAAACAATTTCATAGTACGAAACCACAAACCATTTCGTACAATGTACAACATTTTTCATATATATTAGGCAAGGATTATTTTCAGTGCAGTGCCACATTTTAGTCCATTCTAGTTCGTCAAAATTCTTAAAACACGTAAATCGAAAGAGGGCGTGGCTATGATAATACCTCCCATATCTTTTGGACGGTTATAACTACGTTTATGTCACGCATGTGCATTAGATATAAGATAATATTTTTAAAGTGGAAAAGATATTCAATCAGTAAATGATAAAAATGTTCCGTTCAGATAATTGTACTAATATCTCCCAAAATTTCTGGATCACAAAAGAAAGCTATTAAAATTCATACTACAGATATTAGTGAATGCACTTATATAGTCCGACGATCAAATTGTATACTTTTTGGAACTTTAGGGTCACATGTCTCTACGAGCAAACATCTTATCGAATTTCTTTCGATGATTCTATGCTACTGGAAGTCTTAGGTCAAATATAAATATATATAAATTTCGAAAATCGAACAATTATCTGGCAGTACTATTTTGCCACAAATCTTCGGACCGAATATTAAAATAAGTTTTTGGAAGCCCTAGAATCTGGGGCCCAGATATTTTTGGAATCTTAGATTATTCGATTAGATATGCTTTTTGCTATTTAATACGAGTAAAATCGATCTATAAGTATCTGAGATATATATTTTATATTAAAGAATATGTAGAATATTGTAGAATATGTTTTGTAGTTTATTTGTTTGTTGATCTTACGAATTTTAAAATCTTCTATACCCAGCTAAAAAAGATTATGTATGGATCATATATGAAGCATATATTTTCATATATGTTCATATCCGAAATGCCGCGCCTACATATAAAATAGGTATTTAAAGTAGAATATCTCAGAAACTCCACAAGTCCACAAATTTTGTATGGGCAACTTTGACATCCATAAGAACTCATGAGGATAAAATGTGCAGCCTAGCTATACTGGGCGTGGCACCTCCCATATAAAGAAGATATTAAACTAGTTTATCTGAGAATATATAACAGCTAGAGTCCTCATTTTTTAGAGACACTTTAGTATCAATATGAATGTTTAGGGCAAAAATTTGGCGGACTAGAAATTTAGGGGGGTGGGGGTTCACCTCCCCTATGAATTAAATACTAAAATTCATTTATCTGGGAATCTATTGTAGATGAAATCTTAAAATTTTGCACAAAAACCTTTAGCATCCATGAGAATATTTAAAATAAAAAGGAGCGGACATTCATAAGGAGGTCTTGGCACCTCCCATAGGATTGAATACAAAAATTCGTATATCTGGGAAACTGTTAGAGCAGTTAGAGTTAGAGGTGGTAGCAAAGCACACTGGGTATAGCAGTGTAATATAAAGCATGAAGTTACAAAATAAAATAAGTCAATTAATTATAAAAAGTAGGCGGAGATGCTAGTAGTACTTAAAAAACAGCTAATGTAATGATTCTGAAATAAATAATAGCTTTTCGATTATCTTTAATATACTATCGATTATACTACATAACAACAATTCCAGTTATTTGATAAGAAAGTTTGGCGGATTGTGTGTTATGCATAAAATATCGGCATATATAGAACCAAAATTCGATGGGGCTCAAATACCATTTTCACCATAGTTCATATACAAAAATTCACTTAACAAAAGATAATTCTCATATAAAGTTATATTAAAAGACCAAAGTGAAAAAAGAAGACTGAAGTTAAACATTGTTGGTAATACATAGTTGATTAACTAATTAACTTTTTGTCCTTTTGGAAATACTTGTAGATATACAACTAAAGTAGAGTATGTAAACATGTAAATAGTAGACACATAAAGACCTATAAATATTTGCTAAAACTTTGATGACTTAAATGTTCATGTCATCACAAATAAACAAGTTTATCATTGACATTGTCATCATCATCATCATCTACATACATAAGTTAAGTCATGTACTACTACTACTACTACAGCTATCTACCAGTATTTGGAACTAAATCTAACATATACCCTTTACACCCGTTTGTTTGCTTTTCTTTTCTCTCACTTACCTTTGTGTTGATAAATTCACATGCCAAATCCTTGAGTGTTTTCAATGTTAAAACATTGGCAGCAACTGAAACTGCATCACGTATACTGCCAAATTGAAAGAGAAAGGTCACCTCTGGCCCCTCCATAATAACGTTAGGCACTGTGCTGCTGTTTGCAATGATGCCGCCAGTGCCAGCACGTTGTTGCTGTGGATGATGGTGGTGGTGTTGGTGTTGGTATTGCTGCTGGTGTTGTTGCTGTGGAATAGTTTGATTGTGATGTTGTTGTTGTTGATGAAAATGAGCCGCCAGTGCAATAACTTTTTATACCTTTTGGGAATGAAATAAAACTATGTCTTTTTTTCCAGTTGTAATGGTTTTTTGTTTTCCTTTTTTGATTCTTCTCCAAATGAATAGACAAATTTCCACTTTTCTTTGCTTTTAAAAGTTTTCTTAGATTTTCTTTTCAGCTTTCTTTTGCTGTTTGTTGATTAATTGTCTTTATTGTTTTCAGTTTTTAGGTGGCATAAGTTTTATATGTAGTTTTTATTTTGGCTGATTTCTTGAGTCTTGTATTTTTTATTTAGCTTTAGGTCTAACGCCTGCCTTTTGCCTGCTTGTATTTATGGGTTGATTTTGGGTGGGTGTTTATTAAATGTTGTTGATGGCTTTTTAGTTACTTTCAGTAGTGTGTTGATTAATATTGGACGTCAATGTTGGTTTAATATTTACTTTAGCTTATTCTGTAAAGTATATAAAATGATAAATTGTTAATAATTTATTTACCAGACCTTATACTAAAAAAAAAAAAAATATTACAATTTTCCATACATTTATGCATAAATATTTAATTTGATTAAGTTGTTAGGTCATGTTATGTAGATACAAGAGTCATAAAACAAAAAGAATAATAAAAACATGTTTAATAAATAACCCACTTAACAAAGAAAGCAAATTAATTTATGAGACAAATTGTGGAGCAAATTTTCTTTAACCGAATAAATGGGTCATGAAAATGAGTAGTGGATAATTAAGACTAGGCTATAGTTCATGTAAATACTATTTTTGTTAAATTCTCTTTAAAATGTATCCATATCTTTGGGACCCAAATCTTCAACTATTCTATCAGACATGCTTTCGATAAGTTTTGCATTTAAAAGCAGCAAAATCGTTCAATAGATAACGAAGTTATGGGCCAAAATCCGAGGCAACCTCTTAAAAATTTCATCTAACAAGTAAGAGTACTATATTCGGCTGTGCCGAATCTTATATACCCTTCACCATGATGTGTTAAAAAACAGTCAGTACGAATTTTATTACAAAAAAATCAAAAAATACCAATTGTATCCCATTTTATACGTTCTTACTTAATCCGTGCTCTTCATGCTTAATTTCATATTTCTAGGTTCAATATTATAGAAATTTCAAAAAGTACCCTTTGTAGAACGAAAAAGTACCAAAAAGTCCCCTTTTTTGTGCTCTGGCCTAATCCGGGCTCTCTTTAATACCATGTTTCTAGGTTCAATATTATAGAAAATTCAAAGAGTACCTTTTGTATAACGAAAAAGTACCAAAAAATCCCTTTTTATAGGTTCTTACTTACCCCCTCATTTTATAAAACGAAACTTTCGTTAACGTAAAAAAATTGTATGAAGAATACTGGGAAATTTATGAAAATTTTAATTTTTTCCATACAAATTTTTTTGAACGTTTGTCGTTTCGTTTTATAAAATGAGACCCTTAGTCAAGGTCCTACATGCTAAATTTCATGTTTCTAGGTTCAATATTATAGAAAATTCAAAAAGTACCTTTTGAAGAACGAAAAAGTACCAAAAAGTGCCCTTTAATGTGTTCTCGCAGATATCTGGGGTCTTCTGAAAACTGATTTCAACATACACACAGAGAGACAGACAGACAGACAGACAGACAGACAGACGGACATGGCAAAATCGACTCCGCTATCTATAAGGATCCAGAATATATTTACTTTATAGGGTCGGAAAATTATATTATAGAAATTACAAACGGAATGAAAAACTTATATATACCCTTCTCACGAAGGTGAAGGGTATAAAAATTAGGTTTTTTGTGCATGCTTAGACAGAACAACAAGTTAAACGTTGTTATTGTAGTTAGTTTGTTTCCTTATAAAAACAAAACGGAGCAATAGCAAGAAGTTATGTTTAAAGCTGTGTGTTGCTATACCCTACACCACTATAGTGGGCAGGATATTATGCATTTGTATTGATGTTTGTTACACTCAAAAATATTGGTCCTACATTTACCTTAAAGTATACCAATCGGCTCAGAATCCCTTTCTGAGTCGATTAAGCTATGTCTGTCCGTCTGTCTGCCTGTCTGTCTGTCTGTCTGTCTGTCTGTCTGTCTGTCTGTCTGTCTGTCTGTCTGTCTGTCTGTCTTTCTGTCTGTCTGTCTGTCTGTCTGTCTGTCTGTCTGTCTGTCTGTCTGTCTGTCTGTCTGTCTGCCTGTCTGTCTGTCTGTCTGTCTGTCTGTCCGTCTGTGTGTCCATGTAAAACTCGAATTATTAAGAAAATTAAAATTTCTGGTGAATTTTTGAATTTCAGAAGAAATTTCGAATTTCAATTGAAATTTTGTTAAGTTTCGACGTTCTTTCAACAACAATAAATATTAAGAAAATGATAATTGCTAAAACTTTCGCAAATTTTATAACATTTCTTTTTTCATATTGGGAAAGTAGAAAGATGATGCATTCAACAGAAAGAAGCACAGCTAACTGACAACGCTGATCTACTTAATTAAATATCTGTGCAGATATACTATTTCCATTAACATTTCTCATTTTCTCTTAAAGTATGTTGTCTTTTTGTTATTGCTTACAATATTAAGACAAAACTTAATCTAACACGTAATTAAATGTCACTTGCAAATTAAATCAAATAGAACGAAAACATCAAGAAAACATAGTGAAAGAAAAACGTATTTATTTTTCTACACTTTTATAAAAAAAAAAAAAAAAAAAAAAAAAAAAAAACGGAATTGACACAATTTGTAATTTGTGTAACTCAACACAATTTTGTATCTACCGGTAAGTTGTATGTATGTATTTGACACAATCTAAATGAGAGTATATTTGTAGGTGACAGATCATATTAACTGGAAATTACCTGCTGGAGAGTTTACAATAAACAGCTTAAAAAAATTTCCTTTAAATGACGGATTTAAAAGTTTGAAGAAAAAAATTTAAATGTTTTTTTTATAAATTTCTCTAATAGATATTGAATAAATGATACAATTGTTTCATTGTTCTGCTGCTACACGTAAAGAGTTTAATTTATATTTAATTTTCGATTTGATTTGAAATTGTGATAAAAATTAAAATAAATCTACAACTACACTAACAATATGGACAATGAGGAATAAATACAAAAAAAAAAATCTCAAAAAAACCCAAAACAATTTTTTATTAGTCATACATACCCTCATATGAAACAGACAGTAACAGAGATACCGAGATACATAGATACTGACACAGAATTGTATTAATAGTAGTAAAAGTATCTCCTCATACTCGTGTATCCATACATGTATACCAAACAAATCAATTGAATTTCATACATGAAAATAAGCAGCTGCATAAATTGATTTTATTTAAATACAAACAAATAATAACTACAATTCAAATAAACATAATCTTGTTTAAATCTTTTTTTTTTGGCCGAAAATAATAAAATATTTTTTTTTGTTATTGTGTAAGGAATTTATGGAAACAATTTTCCCTATTTGAATAATGGAATGCAGTTAATTTATAAAAGCAATAACTGAAAACAAAAAAAATTCTTTTGAAATATTTTAAGTGGTCAGAAAGAAAAAAAATATATTAACGTATTTAATGAGGTAAAAGAATGACAACAATAACCAAAATGGTAACAACGGCAGCAACAATTTCATTTAACACCATATTAAGTTTAGGTTGGCTTTAAAAGTGAGGGAGAAGTGGGGAGACAAAAAGAGAGAAATAATAAGAGATTTATACGACTTAGGCCAGTGTGTTACCATTGGAACAGGGGATTTTATATTGAAGATTTGTCGGATTTGTGCTAAATTCTCAAAGTTAATTTTGTATAGTCTAGTCTATAGTCTAAACTAGACTAGTCTAGACTAGACTATAGACTAGACTATAGACTAGACTATAGACTAGACTATAGACTAGACTATAGACTAGACTATAGACTTGACTATAGACTAGACTATAGACTAGACTATAGACTAGACTATAGACTAGACTATAGACTAGACTATAGACTAAACTATAGACTAGACTATAGACTAGACTATAGACTAGACTATAGACTAGACTATAGACTAGACTATAGACTTGACTAGACTAGACTATAGACTAGACTATAGACTAGACTAGACTAGACTATAGTCTAGACTATAGACTAGACTATAGACTAGACTATAGACTAGACTATAGACTAGACTATAGACTAGACTATAGACTAGACTATAGACTAGACTATAGACTAGACTATAGACTAGACTATAGACTAGACTATAGACTAGACTATAGACTAGACTATAGACTAGACTATAGACTAGACTATAGACTAGACTATAGACTAGACTATAGACTAGACTATAGACTAGACTATAGACTAGACTATAGACTAGACTATAGACTAGACTATAGACTAGACTATAGACTAGACTATAGACTAGACTATAGACTAGACTAGACTATAGACTAGACTATAGACTAGACTATAGACTAGACTATAGACTAGACTATAGACTAGACTATAGACTAGACTATAGACTAGACTATAGACTAGACTATAGACTAGACTATAGACTAGACTATAGACTAGACTATAGACTAGACTATAGACTAGACTATAGACTAGACTATAGACTAGACTATAGACTAGACTATAGACTAGACTATAGACTAGACTATAGACTAGACTATAGACTAGACTATAGACTAGACTATAGACTAGACTATAGACTAGACTATAGACTAGACTATAGACTAGACTATAGACTAGACTATAGACTAGACTATAGACTAGACTATAGACTAGACTATAGACTAGACTATAGACTAGACTATAGACTAGACTATAGACTAGACTATAGACTAGACTATAGACTAGACTATAGACTAGACTATAGACTAGACTATAGACTAGACTATAGACTAGACTATAGACTAGACTATAGACTAGACTATAGACTAGACTATAGACTAGACTATAGACTAGACTATAGACTAGACTATAGACTAGACTAGACCAGACTAAGACTACTAGGACTAGACTATAGACTAGACTATAGACTAGACTATAGACTAGACTATAACGACTATAGAAGACTAGACTACTATAGACTAGACTATAGACCTAGACTATAGAACTAGACTATAGACTAGACTATATACTAGACTAATAGACTAGGACTATTAGACTAGACTATAGACTAGACTATAGACTAGACTATAAGACTAGACTATAGACTAACTATAAGACTAGACTATAGACTAGACTATAGACTAGACTATACTAGACTAGACTAGATAGAGATACTAAGACTACTAGAACTAGACTATAGACTAGACTCATAGACTAGACTATAGACTAGACTATAGACTAGACCTATAGACTAGACTATAGACTAGACTATAGACTAGACTATAGACTAGACTAATAGACTAGACTATGACTAATACTATAGACTAGACTATAGACTAGACTATAGACTAGACCTAAGACTAGACATATGATAGACTATAGACTAGACTATAGACTAGACTATAGACTAGACTATAGACTAGACTATATACTAGAATATAGACTAGACTATAGACTAGACTATTAGACTAGACTATAGACTAGACTATAGACTAGACTATAGACTAGACTATAGACTAGACTATAGACTAGACTATAGACTAGACTATAGACTAGACTATAGACTAGACTATAGACTAGACTATAGACTAGACTATAGACTAGACTATAGACTAGACTATAGACTAGACTATAGACTAGACTATAGACTAGACTATAGACTAGACTATAGACTAGACTATAGACTAGACTATAGACTAGACTATAGACTAGACTATAGACTAGACTATAGACTAGACTATAGACTAGACTATAGACTAGACTATAGACTAGACTATAGACTAGACTATAGACTAGACTATAGACTAGACTATAGACTAGACTATAGACTAGACTATAGACTAGACTATAGACTAGACTATAGACTAGACTATAGACTAGACTATAGACTAGACTATAGACTAGACTATAGACTAGACTATAGACTAGACTATAGACTAGACTATAGACTAGACTATAGACTAGACTATGACTAGACTATAGACTAGACTATAGACTAGACTATAGACTAGACCTATAGACTAGACTATAGACTAGACTATAGACTAGACTATAGACTAGACTATAGACTAGACTATAGACTAGACTATAGACTAGACTATAGACTAGACTATAGACTACTATAGACTATAGACTAGACTATAGACTAGACTATAGACTAGACTATAGACTAGACTATAGACTAGACTAGACTATACTATAGAGTAGACTATAGACTAGACTATAGACTAGACTATAGACTAGACTATAGACTAGACTATAGACTAGACTATAGACTAGACTATAGACTAGACTATAGACTAGACTATAGACTAGACTATAGACTAGACTATAGACTAGACTATAGACTAGACTATAGACTAGACTATAGACTAGACTATAGACTAGACTATAGACTAGACTATAGACTAGACTATAGACTAGACTATAGACTAGACTATAGACTAGACTATAGACTAGACTATAGACTAGACTA